>NC_134097.1:32481096-32483596 GCF_000715075.1 Nicotiana tabacum
CGCCATTGGTGTTCTTTCCGATCTCTATGCATTTCACCGCTCCACCGGAAATTCCCTCTGCCCCTACTGTACTCCAGCTTGGTATTTTCCACCTCCTATACAGGGTTGAGCTCCGGGATTTGACGGTGGACTTAAAAGGCCACCTACAGACGCTTTACGCCCAATCATTCCGGATAACGCTTGCATCCTCTATATTATCGCGACTGTTGGCTCAGAGTTAGCCGATGCTTATTCCCCAGATACCATCATTGCTTCTTCTCTGGGAAAAGAAGTTCACGACTCGTGGGCCTTCTACCTCCACACGGCATTGCTCCGTCAGGCTTTCGCCCATTGCAGAAAATTCCCCACTACTGCCTCCCGTAGGAGTCTGGGCCGTGTCTCAGTCCCAGTGTGGCTGATCATCCTCTCGGACCAGCTACTGATCATTGCCTTGGTAAGCTATTGCCTCACCAACTAGCTAATCAGACGTGAGCCCCTCCTCGGGCGGATTTGCTCCTCAGCCTACAGGGTATTAGCAGCCGTTTCCAGTTGTTGTTCCCTTCCCAAGGGCAGGTTCTTATGTGTTACTCACCCATCCGCCACTGGAAACACCACTTCCCGTCTGACTTGCATGTGTTAAGATGCCGCCAGCGTTCATCTTGAGCCAGGATCAAACTCTCCATGAGATTAATAGTTGCATTACTTATAGCTGAGGCATCCTAATAGACCGGTAGACTTGAACCTTGTTCCTACATGACCTGATCAATTTGATCAGGCACTCGCCATTTATTTTTATTGTTCAAATCTTTGACAACACGAAAAAACCATTGTTCAACTCTTTGACAACATGAAAAAACCAAAAGCTCTGCCCTCCCTCTCTATATATCCAAGGGATGGAAGGGCAGAGGCCTTTGGTGTCCCCTCTAGTCAAGAATTGTGGCCTCACAATCACTAGCTAATGTGTTTTTCTCTCTTGCCTTTTTTCGTTCATGGTTCGATATTCTGGTGTCCTAGGCATAGAGGAACCATACCAATCCATCCCGAACTTGGTGGTTAAACTCTACTGCGATGACGATGCTGTAGAGGAGATCCTGCAGATAAATATCTCGACACCAAGATGATAAAAAGCTAGAAAGAGAGAAAGATGATTGAATCTCCATGTTGCCCACCGTTAGGGTACCCTAAACTTGTGTTTTGATTTACAAGAGGTATAGCCAAAAAGAGAAGTTTTGACTTGTTCATCCAAGGTCTTTCTGCATGTAGAAGCCAATCTTGCCAAGTCTTGAATATTGGGTTCTCACTGAACGAAGTATTTCTACTAGAAAGTCTCCGCTATGCGGAATAGCAAAATAGATAGAGGAAATAGTCGCTCAATTCTCGGAAACCGTTCCCAACATCATCCAAGAAACTAATCTTGCTAACATTGAACTTGGTAAAATAAAATGATTGAATAATTGAAAAATGAGATTATTCAGGAATACACATTGAATGCTGAGATTACGCATTGAATTTTTGGTAGTAGATCCATAATCAAAAAAGTGTTTGTGATTGTTCCAGAAGAAATGAAACAAAAGATATGGTTGAGCTAGGACAGTTATTATATGAGGTCTACCCAATGCTAGATGTAGAGGCGCATAATAGATCGATATGAACATCATGAGCTGTCCCGTAATAAAACCAGTTGTTGCTAATACCTTCTTCTCGGTTCCTTCTTCCATAACCAGAGCTCGGAGAAGGAAGAGATAAGAAGGCCCTATGGAGAATGTGGTCAGAAATCCATAATAGAGTCCGACCACAACGACCAAATTGATTATCTTCATGCATAAGGATACTAGATCACCTAGTAGAAAAGATTGAAAAATCATCCCAAATCTCCCTTATTTCTTTTCTATTGCAATTTTTGAATTATTATATGATGATTTTTGAACTTTTCATATATAGAAAAGAAATAGAAAGAGATAGACTAGAAACGACATCTGTTATGTCAATGACACCAAAGGGATATTAAATGAATGGAATTGGGATATGGATGGAATATAATGAAACAGAGCCACTTTGAGGTTCCCTCTGAAATGAGGCATGTAAGGGAGCTACTACGAAGAAGTTTCGGGAGTTACAAAGGAAGCTTCGATCTCATATTGGTCATGGGTTGGGAACGGGAATTGAACTCTATGAGATTGAATCTCCTATTGTTCCTCAGTAGCTCAGTGGTAGAGCGGTCGGCTGTTAACTGATTGGTCATAGATTCAAATACTACTTGGGGAGATTTGATTGATTCTGAATTAAAGAATTCAGAATAAAGGGGCTCGCTTTGATCGTTAAGAGTAGGTAACCCGTTCCCTGTCTTTGCTTCTATTGCATTCTATCTCATCGTATCACATTCTGTTCTATGAGATTAGAAAATCACCGTTAATACCTCGGTCTAGGTCCGAGATAATCCTTTGTTCCATAGCCCTGGGGCTATTTACAACTAGCCAATTAAGAAGTCTTAGATGTACTAGCACTACATCAAAGATGCAGT